>NC_046167.1:16025978-16031561 GCF_011064425.1 Rattus rattus | reverse complement strand
GGCCCTCCTCTACGGGTACCCAGAGGCCGTATACAGTATCCTCCTGGGCCAGGGATGTGGGCAGAGATGGGCGGCGTTGGTGGTCTCCTCCGCTCTGCTGCCTCAGGAGTGCCCGCCCGACCAGGCGGCCAGAACTCCCCTCCGGGGGGCCTGGGAGCAGAGAGCTGCTGAAGGCAGGGATCCTCCGCTGGTCCGGGACCCTAAGTTGAGTTTTTAATGGAAGTTAAGTTCAATGGTTAAGATGTTATGTCATGAGGACCAGAATTTAGATTCCAGCAGCCACATCTGGCACCTCACAAATGCCTACAACTCCAGCTGCAAGGGATTTGATGCTTCAAAAATACTTGAACATACAAGTACACATATACTCCCCTGCATACATAAATAACAAAAACAACTAATGTGCTACACAGAGAGAACGGAGAAATCACCACCGCAAATAGCTCGAAGTCTCCACTGTATTTTATCATATTTTAACATCTTTGTTTCAGACACAGGAATTTTTTTCTATTGTCTTGTCTCTTCTTCTCTGCCCCCTCTCTCTTTCCTTTGTTTCCTTTGGTTTCTCTGTATAGCCTTGGCTTTCCTAGGACTTGCTCTATAGACCAGGCTGGCCTTGAACTCACAGAGATCTGCCTGCCTCTGTCTCCTCAGTACTGGGATTAAAGGCAGGCACCACCATGGCCCAGCTCTATTGCCTCTTCTACAGAGTTTGCAGGAACAGTGTGGACTTCATATGTTTTTCACTCTGGAAAGGTTGTTGTAATCTTAGCCATTACCTTAGGTTGTGATATCCCTTTGATTTTCTATATAAATAATGATATTTATGCAAATTAGAAAATATTCTTCCTTACAGATGTCCAGCAGTAATGCTTTTTTTTTTTTTTTTTTTGCAGTGCTAGGGATGAGACTAGGGTCTTACCCATCATAAACAAGTTCTCTGCCACTAAGATGCAGCCCCTATCCTGGTGTACACCCTAACCCTATGCTGGGAGTTCTTCGTAAATACTTGTGACTTCTTCATTCAGGTGCCACCTGATGGTACCTCTGTGCTCTGTGCTCAGCAACACTCAAACAAACACAGAGGAAGGAGAAATTAACACCCCATGAGAATTGATAGATAGGAACTCAGAAAATGGGGAAAGGCTTCACCTTTTCTTTTCTCCCAGATGGTTCTGGCGGAGATGTTCAAGGCGTTTGAGAAAGTCTTCGGAGATCAAGCAACATTGTGCAGAGGACACATTTGCTCTCCCCTTTGGGGGCCTCACTGCATTAGTCATAATCTCTCTACTATGTCGGCAAGAGCGGTGAGTGCTGGCGTGCCTGTCGTGTTTTTGATATCAGTAGGAACATGTCTACTCTTGGATGGAGAACAGTACTAGGAAAGTCACAGACGGTTGTATCTGGATCCTAAGTGATTCATCTTCGTTGTCAGCTTCAATGCATTTAGAATGCGCCAAGAGATTCACTCCTGAAAACATTGTGAGAGCTTTGTCTAAAGATTACTGAGAAGACAATCCTGAATGTGAGTGACTCCACCCTGTGCGCTGGAGACCTGCGAAAGTTGAAGAGAAGAAAGGGAGCTGAGCAGAAGCCCACCCATCTCTCTGCTTGCTGATCTTCCCAGATGTGGGCACAGCTGTATCTACCTGCCACCATCGCCAAAGCCAATCCTGCCATTTTGCCTTTCCTGCTACTGTAAACCTCAAACCTGGAGCCAAAGTAAACCCTTATGCTGTTGAGTTATTAATCACAGAGGCAAAAAATTAACTAATACACTCCTCAAAAGACAGCCACTATTGATGGACAAGGGCCATTCTTTTCATCAGCCTTTCCCCCTTAAATGCAAAAGTGTCTGAGGTGGCTAGGGTGATTCCCCTCTTCAAACAATGACCTGATGACCCACCCATATGCCAGGAAACAGAGGTCAGCTCTGAGTCCTTAGTACAAAAAGAACCATTGCCACCTAGTGGTAGCCAGATTATAGTGGGACACTTGTACCACAGAAAGGGAAGTATTTCTTCTTCATCAAAATTAATTCTAGTTCAAATTTGGATCTGCTCTCAGAGTCGGGACATGTCACACAGCACCGCATCATGTGTTGCTTCTATACCATTGTCAACTGAATGGATCTACATTCATCTAGGAAACATACTAAGGTAGGTGTGTGTGTGTGTGTGTGTGTGTGTGTGTGTGTGTGTGTGTGTGTGTGTGTGTAGGTTTAACTGCAAGGAAAGACTTATCCTGAATGTAGATTGGGCTATTATGGGCTGAGATTCTGGACTGAATAAAAGTGATCTGAGCACCACCATTCCTTTCTCTCCCCTCTTTCTCTCTCTCCCTCTCTCCCTCCCTCCCTCCCTCCTTCTCTCCTTCTCTCCCTCTCTCATGACAGGTACATAGATTTTTGCTTCTAGCCAAGAAACTCAGTTTGCATCAAAAGGAGCAGAACACATGCCTGTGAAATGCACTGGTATTTGTCAGTACAGTTTTGATGCAGGTTTTCACATACCTTAGGCTGGCCTCCAACTGACTATGTAGCCAAGAATCACTTTGACCTCTCAATTCTCCTGCTTGTCCCAACTGCTAGGATTACAGGTATGTACCACTATACCTGCTCAATTTCACTGCATTTACACATGTCCTAGAAAACAAGGTGATCTCAGCTAACAGGCTAGGAATAGGCTAATCAAACATTAAGTTATAAGTGTACCAGTTAGGGTACAATATTCTAGAAGAATATGTTCTCACAGACTGCCACTCATAAACTTGTATTACAGTCAATGTGTGATGTCCTCCTCCTGCCAGTCTGGCTTTCTAGAGGATGATAATTCTGCTCATTCTCTTATCTAACAGTTGCAGGATGATTTATCTCCTTCCATGATGCTGGGTTCTGCTGGTTGGAGGGCAGTAGTGCCAACAGCAACTATTGGGTTGCCTCCACCCACTGAAATGAAGGCCACAGAAAAACAACGCCTAGTCATTGGATTATAGATTCAGGATACTAAAAGAAAATCAGGTTGCTACTACACCATAGTGCTTAGAAAGTCTATGGAAGATTGGTAAAGATTTTTTCCTAATCTGTCGGTTGCCATAGTGTCCTATTGATAGTATCCTTTGCCTTACAGAACCTTTGCAATTTTATGAGGTCCCATTTGTCATCATTGATCTTAGAGCATAAACCATTGGTGTTCTGTTCAGGAAATTATTTCCTGTGTCCATGTGTTCAAGGCACTTCCCCACTTTCTCCTCTATTAGTTTGAGTATATCTGGTTTTATGTGGAAGTCCTTGATCCACTTGGACTTGAACTTTGTACAAGGCTATAAGAATTGATCAATTTGAACCTTGCAGATCCCTGCCGGCAGCAGCTCACTGCTCCCAAACCCCATGGGAGAGAGACCTCACCGCCTGGACAGGTGGGCACTCCTGAGACTGCAGAGTGGAAGAGACCACCAACACTGCCCACCCCTGCCCACATCCCTGGCCCAAGAGGAAACTGTATACGGCCTCTGGGTTCCCTTGGATAAGGGCACAGCAGCAGCAGGTCCCCTGCGTCTGAGACACCGCCTGAACCTGAAGGGACCGACCAGATAAACAGTTCTCTGCACCCAAATCCCATGGGAGGGAGAGCTAAACCTTCAGAGAGGCAGACACGCCTGGGAAACCAGAAGAGACTACACTCTGCTCACATCACTGATTCCAGAGGAAAACACCAAATGCCATCTGGAACCCTGGTGCACAGAAGCTCCCAGAAAGGTCCACCTGGTTGCTGCCCCCCCGGAGAGCTCATAAGCAACACCCCATGAGCAAACTTGAGCCTCGGGACCACAGGTAAGACAAACCTTCCAGCTCCAAGTGACCTGCCTGGTGAACTCAGGACACAGGACCACAAGAACAGCTGAAGACCTGTAGATAGGAAAAACTACACGCCCGAAAGCAGAACACTCTGTTCCCATAACTGGCTGAAAGAAAACAGGAAAACAAGTCTACAGCACTCCTGACACACAGGCTTACAGGACAGTCTAGCCACTGTCAGAAATAGCAGAACAAAGTAACACTAGAGATAATCTGATGGCGAGAGGCAAGCGCAGGAACCCAAGCAACAGAAACCAAGACTACATGGCATCATCAGAGCCCAATTCTCCCACCAAAGCAAACACAGAATATCCAAACACACCAGAAAAGCAAGATCTAGATTAAAAATCATATTTGATCGTGAGGCTGGAGGACTTCAAGAAAGACATGAAGAACTCCCTTAGAGAAACACTGGAAAACATAAATAAACAAGTAGAAGCCTACAGAGAGGAATCACAAAAATCCCTGAAAGAATTCCAGGAAAACACAATCAAACAATTGAAGGAATTAAAAATGGAAATAGAAGCAATCAAGAAAGAACACATGGAAACAACCCTGTATATAGAAAACCAAAGGAAGAGACAAGGAGCCGTAGATACAAGCATCACCAACAGAATACAAGAGATAGAAGAGAGAATCTCAGGAGCAGAAGATTCCATAGAAATCATCAACTCTACTGTCAAAGATAATGTAAAGCGGAAAAAGCTACTGGTCCAAAACATACAGGAAATCCAGGACTCAATGATAAGGATAATAGGTATAGAAGAGAGTGAGGACTCCCTGCTCAAAGGACCAGTATATATCTTCAACAAAATCAAAGAAGAAAACTTTCCTAACCTAAAGAAAGAGATACCCATAAGCAGACAAGAAGCCTTCAGAACTCCAAATAGATTGGACCAGAAAAGAAACTTCTCTCTTCACATAATAGTCAAATTACCAAATGAACAAAATAAAGAAAGAATATTAAAAGCAGTAAGGGAAAAAGGTCAAGTAACATATAAAGGCAGACCTATCAGAATCACACCAGACTTTTCGCCAGAGACTATGAAAGCCAGAAGATCCTGGACAGATGTCATATAGACCCTAAGAGAACACAAATGCCATCCCAGGTTACTGTATCCTGCAAAACTCTCAATTAACATAGATGGAGAAACCAAGATATTCCATGACAAAACCAAATTTACACAATATCTTTCTACAAATCCAGCACTACAAAGGATAATAAACGGTAAAGCCCAACATAAGGAGGCAAGCTACACCCTAGAAAAAGCAAGAAACTAATCGTCTTGGCAACAAAACAAAGAGAAGAAAAGCACACAAACATAACCTCACATCCAAATATGAATATAACAGGAAGCAATAATCACTATTCCTTAATATCTCTCAACATCAATGGTCTCAACTCCCCAGTAAAAAAGACATAGATTAACAAACTGGATACGCAACGAGG
Source organism: Rattus rattus (assembly GCF_011064425.1). Classification (NCBI taxonomy): domain Eukaryota; kingdom Metazoa; phylum Chordata; class Mammalia; order Rodentia; family Muridae; genus Rattus; species Rattus rattus. The sequence continues at coordinate 16,026,255 of NC_046167.1, read as the reverse complement.
ATCCTGCATTCTGCTGCCTACAGGAAACACACCTCAGAGACAAAGACAGATACTACCTCAGAGTGAAAGGCTGGGAAACAACTTTCCAAGGAAATGGTCAGAAGAAGCAAGCTGGAGTAGCCATTCTAATATCAAATAAAATCAATTTTCAACTAAAAGTCATCAAAAAAGATAAGGAAGGACACTTCATATTTATCAAAGGAAAAATCCACCAAGATGAACTCTCAATCCTAAATATCTATGCCCCAAATACAAGGGCACCTACATACGTAAAAGA
>NC_046167.1:15993831-16025878 GCF_011064425.1 Rattus rattus | reverse complement strand
TCTTCTTCTCCTTCCTCTTTTTCTTCTTCTAGCTCCATTTGGTTCAAGGTGGCCACACCCATGACTCAACAATATGGTTTACTTAAGTGGACCTGAATACCAGTTGACTTGTGCCAACATGAATGGGGGAAATCTCATGGGACTCCACTCTTAGATGAACAGCTACAGGCAGTTAACAACTACTGAAAAGGAAAATTAACCTTTCTAGTAATGAATCCCCCTTCTTGGTTGACAAGACCAAATGTTCAGCTAGAAAAAATATCATACAAGTAACACTAAATGGACACAGACTGCCTGTTACATATGTATTCATATATACATATAGCAATAACAATTAAAAGAAAAAGGGCTAAATAATTTGGGAGGTGACACAAGACAAATTAGGAAGGAGAGACAATATAACTATATTTTAATTAACTATAGAAAATGGGAAGATAACTATATTTTAATTAAATACAAAGGGAAATGAAATAGTCTCCTAGTTCCAAATAGTGAAAGGAACCAAAGCTAAAAATTAGGCAGGGGAAGAAGAGAGCTGATGTGAGTGGGAAAGGCTCTCCCATGGTTCAACAAACCTATTGATCATACTTACTGGAGACTTCATGGCATTTGCACATTTTGCAGTTGATCTTCCCTCCTTACCTGATGGATTTAGTGACTATAATTTGCTCTACGCTGGGTAGGCATCCAAACTTTATAGCAAGGCAGGGATGCAGCTCAGTAGTGGCGCTCCACCCTAGCTTATGTGCTCTAGGTTCAGTGCCCAGTACCAGAAAAAGAATTAGGCGAAAGAGCGTTCACTCAAGTGAAATGAAGCTGGTGATTTCCTTTGGAAATGTCTTTACCAAACAAGGCTGATCTGGATTGGTGAAAAGTGCAGTGGCTGCTCAGATGTAAGGAATGTGTTGGGCCAGGGATGGTCGACTGTTGCTCTGTGTCTTACCTGACCGACACTGCACTTGAGTGGGAGATTAGGAACCAAATCCAAGCTCAGGCTCCATACAATAGCATGCACTGGTGCAGGGCTTTGGGCTGTCACTGATGTTCCCTCATTCATCAACAAGGAAAGGAATAAAAACCCAATAGGGCAGATCGGTGCAGGAGGAAGTTCTTGGCCTTTTCATTTGTCTGCAAGCTGGACCATGATGGGAACACACACAGCTCAGAACCCTCCCAAAGCTGCCTCTAAGATGCACATTGGCTACTGACTGCCTAGTGCGGGGTTATTTCTTGTTTGCACACTTAAAGTCAACTGGAAAAGCGAAACAATTGCTTGGCTCATGGTAAACACCGTAAGTGACAGAGTTCAGCAGCTATTATCTCTCAGCTATTCTTGAAGAAGGAAGAGGCAAGAAAAAAGAGGGCATGCATGTAGGCAAGGGCCTCTCAAATCTCCCAAGGAAACGTCAACACTGCAAGGAAGATGAATATCACAAGATTGGGACCACAGAAACCTATAGCCATTCATTGATAGTATTTCAAGATAAACAAACATTAAGGAGAGTAATAGAATTTAGTTGCATATTTAAACATAATCTTTTTCTTGTCATTTGAAAACTGCCAAAAAAGAACCACAGAATTTAAAGGTTTTTTTAAAAAAAAAAATATGGAGTTAGATTGGTTAGAAAAGCGATCTGAGTTTCATTCTGAGAACTCGTGTTTAAAAGCCAAGGCATGGTGGCAGGTGCTTGTAATCCCAGTGTTGGGGTGGGACAAAAGACAAGTGGACCCCTGAGGCATGCTGGCCAGTCAACCAGAGAGGCCAGTGAGAGAACCTTTCTCACAACAAATAAAAACCCAAGGTGGATAGTACCTGAGGGACAATGCGTAAGTTGTCATCTACATTCCACTTAAATGTGCACACATATGAAAGCACACTTCTGTTCAAACACATACACACACACACACACACACACACACACACACACACAGTGTACCGATAACACACATATCTGAACAAATATATACATACTCACAAAACAAATAATTAAAAATATCAGGATTATAAGACTGCTAGAGTTTCATAGCAACTAAATAAATACCTACTTCATTACTAGGTACACATCCTGTCTGCAATTATGACCCACAAGTTGTCAAGGTATGACCTGGGAAGAACTCATAGAAAACGTGGGACTTGGGCTTGAACGTCAACAGAAACATAGCCTTTGTATTGTTTTGTAGTGAATGTAGTAATCTCTGGAATCACCTACCCTGCTGCCTTAAAAAAAGACATTTTGCCAAGTGTTTAACTCCAGATTTCATACAATGGCCCAATCATTCTTAAAGTACCCCCTCTTGACTGGGTTGAACCCTCTTAGCAGTCTGGCCTCATGGGTTTATATTTGGGTTCCGGTAATCCATTTGCCTTGTTGATGCTCCGACCTGGTCAGTTTTAAAGCCAACATGATCTTTCCACAAAACTCACGCAGAAAGAGCACTGGCTACAATCACAATAGCAATGTTTTTACTGTGTAGCTTTTCACTTGGATTTTTTAAAATCATCTTTAAAAAAATGAGTGTGCAAAATGAAGAGGGAGATGTTTTCATTTCAAAGCGTCTCACCTTGAAAACCAATCACCTACAGGACCCAGACAATTAGTGGGCTATGTGATGACCCTTGTAACACATCAAGCTATGCTAATTGTAAAGGATAAGGAGTATTAGTGGCTAGTTCTTTAAAAAGAAGTGGTACTGTATCTGGGCACGGCGGGACAGGCGTGTAATAACAGCATCAAAAACGCTGAAGCAGAGGGTCTCTGACTCAAAATGAAAACAGATTGAGCCATGGTTTTCCCCTGAAGGGCACAGGAGAAATGATACTGGAATCATCTGATCTCATTATACAATGGAGATGGGTTAAGGCCCTTTAATGTACACGAGAAGTCTTTGGTAGGCAAAATGCATGAGAGTTGCCACCCTGGAATTTAGTGGCTTCAGTACCATCAGAATGCTCTTCGAAAATCCCAATCAAGAGGCCTTAAGTCTTCTAGAACAGCTACAGGAGTAGGAAGGTCATAACCCCAAAGAGTAGTCTGCCACTTTCAGTATTTTCAAAGCAATGCTATTATCGCACTCAAGCAATCAGTTCTCTATCTGTTGTTCTCATAAATCAGTGTTCTGGCATCCAGGGGTAAGGCTCTGAGCTTCGGGAGAAAGTTCTGGCAATCTGACTGCTATGGACCACAGAAACAGCCATCAACTCATGACCACTGGGAACAAGGTGTCTCTCTGGATCCCAGTTCTACCGGTAGCAAACTCTTGTTGAAACCTGTGAAGAATTACTCTTCAAAGCAAACTGGAGTCTCCCACCGCGTGCAAACAATAGTTTGTTCAGCGATAAGAACAAAGGTTAGTGAGAACAAGATGGTTTTTAAAAAGCAGAAAAATAGACTGATTACATATAATCACACAGGTTGAACTACGTCCAGCCTAGATATAATCTTAATATAATGAGTATTGTTACAAGAGATAAAGATGACAATAATAACAATAATTTTATTTATAAACCATTTTCCAGCCAATATGCTTGAGGCATTACATGATCCTATGCCGTGATTAAAATACCATTATTAAAAACATCAGAGGAAGAAAGCACAAGTCTTCCTCAGATATAAAATGAAGTGCCGATAAAAGAACCAGCCACTGATATTTGAAGTGGCAAAAATAATCCAGTCCAGGTGATAAGAAATATCACAGAAGATATTTCCTGAATATTCTGTTTTCATCCCTGGTTATTAAAAAAAAATATTAACTTAAGTCACCCTGCCACATTTTCTAATGCTTTTGTATCCTAACCTAGAGACTGAGTTACATTTATCACTGTAGAGACCCATCCCAAGGACTGGGGTCTGGGAGAGAGTGAAGAAGAGAAAGCACCCTGAGCTGCAGCATTCATCCCTCTGCTTCCTGCCTGGGTGCAGTGACCAACTACCTCAAGTTCCTGCTGTCATAACCCCACCCGTCATGATTGGGATTAAGATTGGGATAGCCTCAAACTGTGAGTGTTTTCCCACCTTGTACTGCTTCTGTTAGTTACTGTGTCCCAAGCAAGAAGGAAAGTAATGAGCTTCAGAAGCAAAGTACCAAGCTAACACAACTGGTTAGACGCGGGGCAAATACAGAAGGTAATGCTGTCTCTGAGGAAGGTGTCCGACCAAAGCTCTAACCATCCTACCAGGCAATGTCTTGTGAGACCCAATCATTTCTCTTCCTTGCTTCAGTCCATTTATTTGGGTGTTCTTATGAACTTGCAGATAAAATCATGCTTATCAACTCAAAAGCTGCACACTTTCTAAAATGAATGAGCCCATCGTTTGTCCATTACTTCAGTCTCCAACATCCTGCTGGCGTGAATCCCACTGGGCCACTAAAATCCATACCCCATCTCTCTAGCTCTTTCTCTTTCTGTCTCTATCTCCTTGTTTATCTCTGTCTGTATCTGTTTCTCTTTATCTGTCTGTCTCTGTCTTTGGCTGTCTGTCTGTCTCTGCCTCTCTCTGTTTCTGTGTCTCTCTGTCTCTGTCTTTCTGTGTCTATGCCTCTTCCCCCTTCCCTCTCCCCCCCCCCTCTCTCTCAGACCAAACCAAAGGCTTTACACATGTTACACATGTTAGGCAAAGGGGCTACCACTGAACTTTGTGTCCTTTGAGATATTATCTCCTAATGAAGTTTAGCCTATGATATCCCTGCCTTGGCTTCCAGAGATCTGGGATGGCAACAGTGTACCACCCCACCCTGTGTCTAAGATAACTCAAGTTCCATACTTCAGAAGGTCAATGCCTCCTCTCACCCAAAATCTGGCTCTAGAGGCCCTTCGCATTCCAGATAATGATGGTCGCTCCAGCCAGACTGGTACTAGCCAGTCTCTCTCACCTTTCTTCCACAGTCTGGTAGGAAACCATAGCTCTGTTTTCTTAGTAAACATGTTGACATTTCTCCCTGCTATCGAGAGCAAACACCTGTTGTCTCCAACCACAGCAGAGCTGGACAAGGTGGAACACATAGAAACTTTAAAGAGATGTCCACTCTTGGTCACTTGTGTGTCTCTTCTTACGTTATGTGCCCAAAGCATGTCAGTATCTTATTCAACTGCAGTCCTGTCTATATTACTTTAGTTGCCTCAAAGCTTTGCTACATGAACTTTTGCCACCCTCAGTCTATTCCTTAATGACACCACAAGGATTCGTTATACCTGACAACCAGGTTAGCCCAGTACTAGCTACTCAGCTCACAAAGAAATGGTTAAACCCCCAGCTAAAAGAATATTACAACTGTGGGTGTAGTGTATTAATAGAGTCATTGATCAACAACTCCAAGGCCCTTGCCTCAAGTCCCAAAACAATATTAGTAGTGATAAGAAATAAAAATGCTTTTCCAAATGTTGACTTGCATATGCCTCTTGAATATCCACATGGAAAGATTAGAAGGGAGTTGAAGAAACCCTCATGTGTGGGGACGGACATAACGAGATAGGTCATCAGCACCCAGATGGTGTTTGCTGTCAAGTGTCTATGTGAGCTCACTGAAGTGTGCCCCCAGAGAAGGGAGAGGGCACAGAACAGAGGGTGAACGATAGTGATGGAGATGAGGCCTCCTTCCTTACATTCCACCTAATGAAGAAACCAGTGTTTCTCTGGCTGTTCTATGCGTGTTTCCAGGCAGTTTTTCACTTCCTTTCCTCTTCATTATTCCCTCTAAAGCATTCCCTTAATTTCACATTGGCTTCCCAGACCTAAAACCATTGTAGATGGCCTTTGAACTAAGGCAGTTTTTCAGTTAATTTCTTGTTATGGCATGGATATCAGAACATAATATAAATGGTTTTTATTTCCCCAAGGTGTTAAATTATTTTTCATAAATATAGAGAAACAGATAACGATATAGAGATAGAGATAGATAAGAGATAGTTAGAAGGAGATAGACAGACAGATAGATAGATAGATAGATAGATAGATAGATAGATAGATAGATAGATAGATAGATAGATATTCTGATATATAAATAGATATGCTGATAAATATATAATATTCTGATATATATACATATATGTATATATATATATATATGCTTGTTACAGAATACTCCTCTGTTTCTCTGTTTTCTCTTTGATAGTACAAAGTAAGGAATTTCATTACAACATTTCCACACAGAGAAATCACATCCATGCCCTCTCTTGTTCTATCACCCCTTCTTCTCTCCATCTTCCTCCATGATTCTAATACACCGTTCCCATCACCTCTATATCCTCTTCTTTCCCTGATTTCACATTTGAAGGAAACCATTTCACCATTTTACTCTCATGATCAGCTGGATTCACTTAGTATGATGATTTCAGTTCTACCTATTTGCCTTTAGAATGACGTAATACTATTCATCTTTATGATTGAATAAGATTCTGCTCTACAAATACACATTTCATTTTCCTCATTCACCCAGGCATTAATGAGCACCTAGGCTTATTCAGTAACATAGCAGCGGTGTCGAGTGGCACAGCAACGTGCGTGGTACACAGGTATTTCTATAACTTGCTAACTTTGGTTCTCGAGTATATGCTGAGACATAGTATAGCAAGATCATATAGTGTTCGTTCTTTCTTTCTTCCTTCCTTCCTTCCTTTCTTTCTTTCTTTCTTTTTTTTTTCTTTCTTTCTTTTTTTCTTTCTTTCTTTTTAGGACCCCATACTGATCTCCATAATGACTGGACTAATTTGAACTTTTCCTAGCAGTATATTATGTGAGGGTTTCTTTATCCCCCTACATCCTCACCAACATTTGTCATTATATATTTCCTTGATGATAGTCATTCTGATTTGAGTCTCTCTGTCTTAATCTCAAATCATGGAAATGGCCAGATTTCCTATTTCTAGAACAGCTGAGAAATACTTAAGTAACCTTAAGCTACTTTTTGTTTACTTGTTTGTTTGTTTGTTTGTTTGCTTGGTTGGTTGGTAGGTTGCTTGGATTTTGTTTGTTTTTGAGACAATATCTTACTATGTAGCCCAAGCTGGGCTAACCTCAGACTCAGAGCAATTCTCCTGCTATAACCTCCAGAGTGATAGGATTAGACATGCATGACATCTTCCTTGGCTGGGTACTTTGTTTTAAACCAACTGATAGCAGGGCTGATGATAACTTGAATTGGTCCCTGAGGATAGGTAGCCATGAAGCCTGTACTTTCTAATGACCTGGCCAACCTATGGCGTTCAAGTCATCTAAGCCAAGACAAAACATGGAAGTTATGACTTGAAACAGAATCACCAGCAAAGAAACTAAAATTCACTCTCCCTTCCCATTAAATGTATCACACAGGACAAGCTACTGCCAGAGTGAAGCCTATATTTCTTACTCCAAAGTACTAAACCTCTTCGTCCAAGCCACTGGCTTCTACACTAGCGAGAAGCCCAAGGTACATGCACCCAGCCTCCTGCCTGGTCATACAGCCCTAGTAATTAACAGAAAGCCATCATGTATCTATAAAGGGCTGTTTGTTTTCTCTTAGCCTTATCACCAAGGTGATTGGTCTTAGTTATGCTTCTTTTTAGCAAGTATGAGGTGAGCGGAGGTCAACTTAGAGTCAAACAGAGATGCAGAAAACCAGATAGCCTTATAATCTAAACCAACTCACTCAGAGGAAAGAACTCTTTCGGTACACTTCAAAACCAGTGGGAAACAAGGGGACTATAAGGGGGACCCCATTCTCCAGATAGGAGCAAGCCCATTTCTTCCTGTGTAACAGCTCTTGTCTACCAAGCTGTCAGAAGTCGTCACTTGGTTCCAGCAGCTACTCCATTTCCTTAGCCTCAAATCCAACTGTGGGTACCAGTTTCATTGACCTTCTTCAACAGGAAATTAAGTTTGAATGGCTATTATTGCTAAATATAAGAAATCTTGTACCGTTCCTTTCACTTACAGGACTGGTTCTATTAATAATAATGCCAAGGTAAAGGGGAGGAAAGACTAGAGACAGTTCACTATGGCAGGAGTGCAGGGAGAGGCTGGAAGATTGCACATGCCCTGTTTGTACCCCCAGCTATAGGCTGCAAAATCACAACAGACTTAATTCCACCTCCACATGGGTCTCAGATGTTCATACATAGGAATAAGTCAGTGCCTCGTCAATGACCTCTCTTCCCTTATATTTTTTATACATTTATTCCTTCGTGTCTGTGTGTGCAGGCAACATCACAATGCATGTATAGAGGTGGGAGGACAACTTTCAGGAGTCAGTTCTGTCTTCAAGAACATTTACCTGCTTAGCTATCTCACTGCCCTGATTCTCTGCCATTTAAATCTCAATACTGTGTGGAGGGGGTGGGAAAGTGACAGTGACCTATATCTCAGTTAGTACCACCAATCTTGCTTAGCATGGGCAAGGCACCAGGTTTGATCCCACCACTGCAGAAATAATTCAATACATTAACAGACTCAATATATCAGTGTCTTCATGTATGTCAGATCGGAGTTGGCAATGAAAACAAAGCCCACAGAAATGCTAACTCTAATCTCCTTTTTATTTCATGCTATTTTCATGCTTTTATTTTAATTACACTTAATCTGCTTAGTTCATTTATTTTACCCCTCACCCTCCATTTCTCCAACAAGCCCCGAGTCCATTTTTTGTTTGTTTAAGTAGCAGGATGGCCTTTATTTATTCATCATTTATAAACTTTGAAAATGAGATCTCATGTAATCTAGGCTCTCATTGCTACCTGGAACTCCTGGTATTCCTGCCTCTAGTTCTCTAGTCATAAAAGAAGAAGAATGCACCACCACACCTGATTTAGGTGGTGCAGGGTATTGAGCCCGGGTTACATGTGTGTTATGCAGTATCATAACTAACTGAACTACATCTCCAGCCCCCTACATCCTGTTTTCATATGCTCTTCCCTGTCTTCAAGTCCTGACATTCTATTCTCTGGCTTGCCCATCTGTCATCCCTGTTACATGAACTAGTACGTGCCCCTGTCTCAATTTCAATCAACTTTGCCTCTTCCAAACCTCTCCAGTATTATTAACTTGACTCTTCCAAGCTCTTATGTAATTGGTCAAGCTGTTGAAACAGTACTCTGTGTCTCCTAATAACCCATTACATGCACATATTGCTTTTATTACATTAGCTGCTGAACCACCCTCAGAGTCAATGACTCCTATTTCAGGTTTGTGACAATAACGCTCCTCTTCTGGTGCCAATATCCTAAATAAACAGCCAACGATTTAGCTTCTTTAGAAGAATAAGATAACAATTTAAGTAACAGAGCCTTGCGTCTCTCTCATATCACAGTCCAGAGCAAGCAGGCAGGCTTGTTCTACTACACATGGTCATTCATAGCCCAGCCTCTTCCTACAGTATTTCTATGCAGTTCCAGAGGACGTATATGACCACTGTATGGTCAATGCTGGTCAACAGCTCGCTGCCCCTCAAGTTCACAGAGATTGGACATGAAGAACACATACGCAACTTTTCAAGGCCTTAAATTAGTTAGATATACACTGTATCTAACTACATCTCCCTGGCCAGAACTTTATCACTTGGTCTAAACCTACCTTCTGTAGTTTCTGGGACATATCCTCCCATATTATACTGTCACAACTTCAGATACAATTCTATGGTTCCACAGATGCTAGTGATGGATTAGTCTTACATGACCTGCTAAAAAATACAGGACCTAGAGCTGACATTAATGGATGCCTAAGTTAAGAACAGAAAGTAAAATATTATTATTATTATTATTATTATTATTATTATTATCTTGAGTTCTGGAGTTTTTCTTTTGATGTATGCCATCAGATATATTGCATGAGGTTTTGTCCCATTAAACATTCAATATTTAAGTGAGTGTTTAAATATTTAAATCTGGCTGGAGTAAGATGAACCTTCAGAAGGATATTATCTGAAAGCTCACCATGTCTTGTTTGTACAAATAGAGCTTAAGTGAGTGCCTGTTCCAGGTGTGATTTCTGCCCTCTAACGTCCTCGGTCTACCATCTGCATGGTGTTCTTTCAAAACACATGTGTGTATCCTGTGCATGCTATCTCATTTATAACACTTCATGCTGCAGGATTCACACATATAATTTTCTAAATTAAAATGTCAATTTCAAGAAAGATTTGAAATCAAATTCCTGGCTCTGAGTTGTACACTTTAAAAACAATAGTTTTATTAAATCTTTGAAAAGCCATGCAATGTATTTTCAACATAATCATATACCACCAGTTCCTCCCATGACCATCCTCTCCCTTCTCCCCCAAGTTTGAGATGTCTTCTTCTGTTTTTTATTTTATTATTATTTCAGGTTGTTTTGCCCACTGCATCTTGGGAGTAGGGTCTACCCTGGAGCATAGGCAACCTACCAGGGGTCACCCCTTTACACTCTAGAACTGGATTGTGGTGCTAGAGTCTTAAAGCGCTGAAGAAATTCCTTTGAGGACAAGGAGATAACTCAATAATTAAAACAGTTGCCAAACAAGTGTGAGTAACTGAGTTCAAGCCCTCAGCGCCATATTCAAAGCTGTGAATGGCAGCACAGTGGAAGGAGGAGGAGCTCCGGGGCTTGCAGGCCAGCCAGTCAAGCCCTATCAGTGAGCTCTAGGTCTAGATAATGAGAGGTCCTGTCCCAAAACATAAGGTGGAGAAAAGATAAGGAAGACACTGATGTTTACCTCTGTCCTCCACACAGGTACTCACACTCAGTAAATAAAAATAAAGTACAAAAATCAACTTTTTCAGCATAATCACAACCAAACTCACTGGACCACATTGTCAAGAGTAAATGAAAACCAAGCCATTACCTACAGAAAAGCCTAACAGAGAAACAAAAGGGTCTCTTCTGTATCGTTCGAGTTTGTGTCTTACACATATCTTAAGAGTTCATGAAAGTAAGTAGGGGACCTTTGACTGTCCTTCATGGTCAATTTTAGTGGTCAAGACACTCAATTCATAATTGCAAATGAGGTTGAAATGCATCAAATTCTACAAGGGGAATTCTACAAGGGGAATTCTACAATTCTACAAGGGGAAAAATCAGCACTGTGAGACTGACAAGCCGGTTCAGTGGGCAAAGGTGTTTGCTGCCAAGCCTGATGATTTGAATTCAGCCCCAGAAACCTGCTCGATGGAAGGAAAGAACCATTTCCTGCAGGCTGTCCTCTGCTTCCACCACACAATCAGTCAACCAATCAAAAGTAAATGTTTTTCTTAACACTTGAAAACTGGGGTTCCTGAAGCAACACTTTCCGGACTGACCTCATCTCATGGATCCCCACCCACCCATTCCTTCACACACCCACCATTCATTCACTCACCAGCCGCTCTATGCTGCATTACACTCAAGCTTTTCTGATGGGAATAGGAAAATAATGACCTTGGCATTTTCAATAGAAGTAACTCTCTAGAGGAGGGGACGTGTTGAGGCAGCATCTCAAGAAGACCAGGCTGGTTTAGAATTTGTGAAGCTGAGAAATGACCTTGAATTCCTAATCCTCCTGTGTCTACTTTCTGAATTCTGGAACTACAGACATGTACCACCATACATAGCTTCGTGCAGTGATGGGGATCAAACCCAGGGGTTTTATTAGTGCTAGACAATCTGTCAACTAAACTACTCTACAGGCCCTGAGAATCACCCCAAGATGTTGGAAAGAGTGTTGTTGTTATTGTTGTTGTTGTTGTTGTTGTTGTTCTTCTTCTTCTTCTTCTTCTTCTTCTTCTTCCTCTTCTTCTTCCTCCTCCTCCTCCTCCTCTCCCTCCTCCTCCTCCTCCTCTCCCTCCTCCTCCTCCTCCTCCTTCTTCTTGTCTTGTTCTTGTTTGTTTGGTTAATTGTTTTTAGAAGGTTTGCACCTAACTTCTTACCCTTCATCTCCATCTGTCCTGTTCACTCTAGCTCAGCTCTGGGTCTCAACTGCTTTCGATGACTCAAAGAAAACAAGCTATGCCTAGATTTTAGTCCACAAAAAGAGCAGTATTCAACTCAATTATTACCATTTTTCCAAAGAGAAGAATCCCTTCTTGCTTTAGAAGGCAAGCCTTGCAGATGTTTAACTCTTAGGGCCTAAAAGTGCTCTTCAAGTCGAATTTACATTCACCATAATAGCCCCAAAGACCTGCTTCTGTCTTAAGGATTCTGTTTGTAAACTCCCTGGAAGAAATCCACAGCCTTCATTTACATGAGCCTCTTGCCAGCATTTGTTTGCAGAACTGCAGGACAAACAAAACTTCACAAGGAAAAACAAAGAGGTAGGGAATCAGGCTCCCCTTATATTGTCTGAGTCTGCCTCCTTTGACAAAAGAAGGCATCCTCTACCTGTCTCCCACAGTCAGATGCAAACACACGCCTTGCTCTCACAGAGGACTTGGGTTAAGCTGGTAGATCTAAACTGATAACCGTTGGCTCTGTCTGCCTTTGGGGCAGCTTAGACAAAGGACCAAGTGGGTTGTTAAATTTTTGACATTTTTACTACTAAACACTGCTGTTGACTAAACAAGGGGCAGGGGGATTACTATAGCAACTTTGGCATAAGTTAAAAATCACTCAGTCTGCTAGTTGCAACTGTATGGTGGGGCATCAAGGCTGAAACGAATGCATGCCACTCTGAACATAAAAAATCACCTTAGAGGACATAGGAAATAGTGAACCAATAATAGCAGTTCCTCTGCCTGTGTGAGTGATTTGAAAGTGATCTGATCCCGTGTCATCTGCTGAGCCAGGCAGTAGTAGATCTTTGTTCTGTAAGAGAGGACAGAAATGGCCTAGACAAAGCCCTGATTTTCTAGATAAACAAACAAAAGCTCCAAGGAGTGATCAGCAGGTGCCACTCAGTCTGTGAGGGACAAGACTGAATTTCCAGACTCCTGCCCACGTGTCTTCACTTAAGATGAGAGTGTGATTGTAATACAGCCAAAGGTATAGAGACAAGAAAATGCCATATGTTGAACGGGAACTGTCCCAGAAATAAAATGGCTATACTCTTTGCTCCTCGGGAGATTAACCTGAAAGGGAATCACTTGGAGAAAAGGCACCTTTTCATGGGCTTACACTGTTTGTGTATTCAGTTATTTGTTCCTCTGTATGTTGGTGACAAGTTTCCCTGGGTGGCTGGGACGGGCTCCAAACTCACAACCTTCTTGCCTGACCCTCGTGAGTACCTGGATTACAGACAGAGGCCACCACAAACACCCTGTAGTACATCTCACCCCTTATCCTGCCTCCTTTTTCGGATCCCTCTAGACTCTAATCTTGGTTGAGATCTAATTAGCCCTCCCACTTGCTTCTACCTCCCAGCTTTTGTTGTAGTTCTGTCTCGAAGGGAGAACCTGTAGAGAACATATCCAGAGGTTAGGCAAGCCAGCCCCCCCGCCCCCATTGGAGGGTGGGGCCACCTACCCTTCTCTAAACTTTAACCCAGAATTCTTCCTGTCTAAAGGAAATACAGGGACAGTGGAGCAGAGCCTGAAGGAAAGACCATCGAGAGACTTTCCCACCTGGGATACATCCCATGTGCAGGCACCAAACCCAGTCACTATTGCTGATACCAAAAAGGGCTTGGTGACAGGAACCTGATATGGATGTCTCCTGAGAGGCTCTGTCAGAGCCTTACTCATACAGAGGAGGATGCTTGCAGCTAACCATCAGACTGAGCACGGGGATCCCAATGAAGGAGTTAGAGAAAGGACTGAAGGAGCTGAAGGGGTTTGCAGCCCCATAGGAAAAACAACAATATCAACAATCAGACCCCTCAGAGCTCCCAGGGACTAAACCAACAACCAAAGAGTACACATGGATGGACCCATGGCTCCAGCCACATATGTAACAGAGGACGGCATTGTCTGGCATCAATAGGAGGAGAAGCGCTTGATCCTATGAAGGCTCTATTCCCCAGTATAGGGGAATGCCAAGGTGTTGAGCTGGGAGTGGGTGGGTGGGAGAGGGAGCATCCTTATAGAAGCAGGAGGAGGAGGAATGGGAAAGGGGAGAGCTGGGAAATGGGATAACATTTGAAATGTAAATACATAAAATACCTAAGAAAAGAAAGTTACTCCCTTTGTAGATATGAAATTTAACTTGAACTGTGGATGTTGCCTTACTCTTGGGTCCCACAGGCCCAAGTCAGTGGAATTGTGTGTGTGTGTGTGTGTGTGTGTGTGTGTGTGTGTGTGTGTGTGTGTGTTTGTGTGATGTGCATACATGAGTGCAGGCATACACATGGAGTCAGAGAGCAACTTTCAGAAATTGATTCTCTCCTCCACCATGGGATTCTGGGATTGAACGTACCAGCCTTGTAAAGCAAGTGCTCACACATTAGGTAGGACTGGCTGCCCATCGCTATGTTTCTGTATATCTGCATATATGGGTCACAGTAGGAATACTTGAGTCAAAGGGAAGGACTGAGTCATCCTCATGACTCAGCATGTCCCTCGGGCCTACGCAAGACTGATGCAGACCTCCCGATGCCTTCTTCCCTTTGGTGGCCCTTAACTACCTCTATGTCCTCAAGGAGGGACACCTTTTGAATACAGCTCTTATTTTCTTGCTGACTTATTTATTTGGAATTCATGTGTATGAATGTTTTACATGCATGCACACACCTGCTCTGTGGGCATGCCTAGTGCCACAGAGTCCAGAAGAGGGCACTGAACACCCTGAAACTGGATTTAAAGTCAGTTGTAAGCTGCCATGAGGGTGCTGGACATCAAACCCAGGTCCCCCAAAGGGCAGCCAGTACTCTTATCCACTGAGCCATCCCACCAGCCTGTACAATTGACATTTGACCTCCATAATGAGGATTTCATAGTCATATCAGAATGTAGAAATCAGGAGAGAATCAATAGGTGTTTGGGGCACATCTTTCTTAAAACATGCAGATTACCATTTCAGAAAGGAAAAGAGTCAGAGGCGAGAACACCACACCATCATGCCACGGCAGGGCCTTCCATTCATGATGCTCGCCTGGGTGTCTCAGATGAGCGTGTGCTTTTTGACTTTGCTTTGCTTTGTCTTTCAGATTACAGCGTTCGTCTCTTGCTAACCCATCTAATCAATTCCATAAGGACTGACAGGGCCTCCTGTCGTAACCGGAGAGGAGTGGTGAAGAAGGTAAAATTCAACAAAGAACTCAACCAGCAAAGGAAAACAGGGTTTCCTCAGTTCAATAATTTTGCTTCAAGGAAAAAAGAAATCAACCGATTGTGGTGAATACTGGGTTAAAGAAAGTTAATGGACTTCCTAACGTTTACATAACTGGTGTCGCTGCTGTTGTTAGTGTCGGCACAAACCATAAATGGCACTGTGCAGCCTTGTGGGAGCTTCTGTGCCATGTAGACTACTAAACACTAATGTTTTTAAAGTTATATCTGTAAATGATTGGATCTAGGCCTTCATGTGCACCGGCCACGCATTGTGCCACTGAGTTAGATCCACAGCCCTCTGCTTACTTTTTAGTTTGACGCCGTTCCTCACTAAATTGCCTAAGTCGGCCTTGAGCTCACTGGTTATCCTAGGTAGGCTTTGAACTTGCCATCCTTCTGATTCAGTCCCCCAAGTCGTAAGAACTGGGATACAGGCCCATCACGGTACTGGCGGGCTGGCTCTCAGTGAATGATGTCTCCTCAATGACCAGGTTCACCTTTTATAAGGAGACAGAAAACTAAAGGAGGTTAAGTAGGCAGGTCAGATTGCAGCACCAGAGCTTCCAATCTATTCAGACCGCTGATCTCTCTGCTAATCCGTCTGCCTGGCTTTGTCGATCAAATCAGGAAAATTGGATCTCACTTCTGCCCATTCTTGCTCAACTGGAATTCCTCAACTTCTCCGAACTAGAGAGAGGAGAACAGAAGGAGAAGGAGAGAAGGAGGAAGAGGCAGAGAGGCCTTCCTCAGCTCAACTCGGGAGATGAGGTAAACCACTGTCATTTCGTGTGGGTGTGAGTAGGCAGGTGTGGCTGCGGGTGTAACACATGGTGGTTAGGGGACAACCGGTGGACTCAGTTTGCTCCATCTGTCATAGGACACCTAGGGATAGAAGTCAATTCCTCAGGCTTACTGGCAGGTCCCGCCTCACAGCAACCTCTAGCTTATTTTCTCATTAATTAATTAACTAATGTATTTATTTATTCATTCCCTTTACATTCCACTATCAGTCCTCCCCCTCCTCCCAGTCCTCCCCTCACAGAGCTCCTCCCTCTATTCCTTCCTCCCCTTCTCCTCTGATGGAAACAGATGCAGAGATCCACTGCCTACCTTAATTTTTAACACAGCGTCCTGGGGCTCCCCTATTTGTCTAAGCTGCCAGCAAACTCCAAGGATCCTCCTGTCTCTGCTTCCCAGCACTGAAGTAACAGGCACGCATCACTGACTTGACTTTTCACATAGGGGGGGTCGGAGACAGCAAGGGAATCCTGCTTGTGCAGAAAGCACTCCACCCACTGAGCCATCTTGACGGGCCCTTCTTGATATTAAGCAAATGAAAGCGTAGAGCCATCTATTCTCATTTGGCAGGGTGGAGGAAAAAAAAAAAAGAGTCCATCTCTACTTCTGAAAGGTATGTACTGAATTCACTTTTTTGTTGTTGTTGTAAAGTGAAGGGAAAAAAAATAAAACGAAGAGGTTTGTTTTATTTCCTGCAAATATTTCACATTGCCTTGGCAACTAGAGTGACATCCCAGCCGCTGCAAAGGTGGTGTGAACCACAGGGAGATGAGTGTGGCTTGAAAGGTAGACTCCAAACTGAAACTAAAAGTTTCAAAAAATACACTAGAAAGAGTCAAGGCTCATACCACCCATTTATATATATTTTAAAAAAAATCGAAACAGTTTTTAACTTTAAATGAAGTAAAAGTTTTACGAGCACCCAGAACCCCTAGGGGAGCAGTACCTCAACTACAAATTCACAAATGAAATTTCCAACAAAATAAAAAAGAATACTGCCTAGCACAGTTTAATGGAGTCTCCTGGAGGGCCAAGCTGAAAGCAACCGACTCTCCCACACTGTGGGAAGAAAGAAATCTCTCAAGCCCAGTAGAAAAGACATGGATGAAGTCATTCTCCTTTTAATGCCACCGGGGTTTCTACAAACTTATATGTTTCTTCCGGATGCCAGAAGCATACAGAAATTAAAGATGATGGCTCTTTCCCCCTGTAGACTCTTCCTCTACCGTCACATACCTATTTCAATTAATTCTACTGCATAGCAAAAGTTTAGGATCCCTAGCCTAGAAAGTCAGTTGAGCGAACATGTCCATTAAAGGACAGGCAAGAGGACTGTGGCAAGCACTTCAGGCTAGCCCTCAGGATCCCCAGGAGGCAGCAGGTCATCCTAGTCCCACCTTTTATGGTGCTTTAACAAGCACAGCTGTCCTTCTGGATGACAGTCACCAGGCTCCGGAAACTCTAACCTGGACAAGGGTCACCTGTGATCTGAACGGAAATATCATAAAGGAGTCTCTTTCTGCCTATTGATTTCATGATTTAAAAAAAAAAAAAAGAGTACATCTCATTTCCCACCAATCCTCTGAAGTCAGAACAGTAGACGAACAGGAGAAAAACTGATGCTGTCATCCTTTGGTTAAGAAAACCCAGAAGGCTAACTCTGCAATGACAGTCATCCAGGGAAAGACTGTCCCTGGCTACCTGGTGAATAGTAGCTTGTGGGGGGCTAGATTGGACAAGCCTGGGGCTTCAGTAGTAGCAGGGGGCTCCATGGTTACCCAGCCTGTCCCTTCTGAATTTGTAGCTATGATAGGAACAACTGACTGGGACCCAACATTCTTCTTTGTTCAAATCAACTAAATTAAACTGGTTTCGAAGGAAGTCTCAGCTCCCAGCCCTTTAGTGCTTGATAAGCAGCACTCAAATAAAATGCGAGGCACGGAAGGCCCCGCATGCCATGTCAGAGCTGGGGGTGGGAAACAGAAATAGGCAGATCTTTAGGGTTTGCTGGCCTACCAACCTAGCCAAATTAGTCAGAGGTCCTATAAGGAAGGGGGAGAACAGAGACACAGAGAGACACAGAGAGACACAGAGAGACACAGAGAGAGAGAGAGAGAGAGAGAGAGAGAGAGAGAGAGAGAGAGAGAGAGAGAGAGAGACACTATGCTCACAAGGAATAATATTTAAAGGTTAACCTGTAGCTTCCAGACACGGGCATATTTATGCATGTACATTCACACACACACACACACACACACACACACACACACACACACACATCTACCCCACAGGAACATGCACACACATTTTTAAGAAGTTAAATCAGAAAT
This sequence comes from Rattus rattus, assembly GCF_011064425.1. Lineage (NCBI taxonomy): Eukaryota > Metazoa > Chordata > Mammalia > Rodentia > Muridae > Rattus > Rattus rattus. The sequence goes on along the minus strand of NC_046167.1, from coordinate 16,007,629 downwards.
TCATAATTTTTAGCAGCCCTATTCTACCCCTTCAAATGTCGGTATCCATGAAAAGCCTTCCTCACAAGGACTATGCTGGCACAAAGTACAATATTAAGATCCCACGATTTGTAATCTCATGGAACTTTCATTGTAGTCAACAAGGAAAGTTCTGGAAAGGAAGGCCTTCAGTTAGAATAAGAATCCTAGACACAAATACTCACAGGAAGATTAGCTCCCAAACACTGGGGTTTGAATATGACACAGACAATACTGAAGGTTAGAGACTTTTCTGTCCAAACATTCAAGTCCCAAGTAAACCCAAAGCTGAAATCCCATGATCATAATCTATTGAAAAAGGTATCCGTTCTTCCTAGTAGTGTTTCAGACATCTGGTCAAAGGGACCGGAAAAGATAAGCATTCTACAAGAAGCTTCTAGAAAATGGACTAAGAAAGTCAGTTACTCTCTTAAAAACCACCGGTATCAATACATAGGCACGTTACAGGGCTTTGCTTTAAAAGGCTGGAAAGAGAGCTAGTGGATAAGAGCATTCGCTGTGCACATTTGAGGGCCTGCTTTGAGTCTAAGCACCCGTATAAAACACCAAGTGAGATTGTACCTGGCACCTCTTTGTTGGATGGAGACAGGATATTAGATCACTGGGGCTGCTGGCTTCCAGTGTAACTCCAGATTCAGTAGAGCTTATCTCAGGGAAATAAGGTAGAAAGTAATGGAGCAGAATACCCTTTTTCTCTTTGTATACAGGCCCACACGCCAGACATACATGTGTCATGTGTGAATGTAACACACACACACACACATACACACACACACACACACACACATGCACAGTTAATCTGTTCCAATTCTGAATCCACACAGCGATAACAAATAATTTCTGTTATTACCTCTCTCCCAGGGAGGCTGGAAGAATTAATGAGATGGTGTCTATGAAATGTTCCCAGTTAGTGAGAGCATCATGTAAGCTAAGTAAGAAATGCTATCACCAGCAAAGGTCTACCCAGTGAGCTCTAGCAGAGCCCCCAATACTTTTCTTCTCTCTTCGGATCTTTTTCTCCCTAACTTTGAAACATTGGCATGAATGATTCCTTGAGAATGACTGGAGGCAGCCAACAGAATGGGAAAGGAAAGTTCGCTGGGAACCCCTCTGCTTCTCCACAGAGTTTCTACACAGCTAGCACACCACCTACTTCCTGCCTCCCTCAAGCTCAGGACCCTATACGGTGAGTTGGCTGAAATGAGTCCACTACTCATACAGTAGTTATTCACGCTGTGCTCTGAGTCATACTGGATTGGCCTCCAAATGTCCTGACAGAAAGACAGGTCACTCAAGCTGTTGTATGTTTGAGGTGTTTCCCTCAACATGTGTTTTATCTCGTTTCTCTGGGTTCTGTTAGAAATTGCATAGTTCGTCGCAGCTAAGTGATTGGTGTATAAATGAATATTATGCCAATAGAAACATAAGCTGCTTGTGTGTGTGTGTGTGTGTGTGTGTGTGTGTGTGTGTGTGTAATATATGTAAAATCATGTGTGAGGGAGTATACATGGTATACATGTGTGGATACCACATAGCACATGTGTAAGTCGGAAGACAAACTTGAAGGAATGAAATCTCTCATTGGATCATGTAGGTCCCTAGGATGAGCTCAGGTTTGCCACCAAGGCCTTTGTGTTCTGAGCTTTTTCATTGTCCCAACCATGCACATCTTAAAGCTCTAACTACCCAAGAAGGTAGGATAGGAGGGAGGAGAGAGGTGTGGAGGGGAGGGGAGGAGAGGAGGGAAGGGGAGGGGAAGAGTAGAATCAATTAAAACAAAATATGCTTGAATAGTTAACAAAGCACCCCCAAAGAAATGGGACACCCCTTTAAGGGAAAGACCGTGCCCTTACATACCTGGTGAACTTTCTATTCTATTCCCAGTAATGGCAATGATCTTCATTAAATCATGCATCCCTACCTTCCAACCACTGGAAAGAGATCAGTCAGACCAGAACCAGCAGAGACTTATTCCACTCTGGCCTTGACCTCCAGCAGAGCTCCCCAGCCTGTGCTACTCTCCAGGAGTTTTATGGCTGTGTTATCTCTCTTCCTTCCCTTCAACATAAACTCCTTCAAGCTCAGATATGAATTTATCAAGCTCCTCTCAGCCCCAGGGAATATGTTCTCATTATTCCTTTTAATCTTCATCTGCCGCAAGAACTAACTGAACTGGTCTTCTCTAATCACTCCACTGAGCCTGCTTCCTTCCCCTCCATCTAGGAAGAGGTGCTCAGCATAGACTCCCTTTCTCACTGGGGATGGCATTTATTCCTTAATCACTATGTACCAAAATCCATCTCAGGTGCCAGCCCCTGTTGGTACTGAGAGTACCAAGCTTTTGCATAACGCAGACCTAACCTTTGAATGGCTATAGGTCTCTTAGGGTAGACTGCATGGCTCCTCTGAGTCTGGAAAGGTCCTCCAGGGGAAAGGTCTCTGGGATACCTTTTGTCCCCTTCTGGCAGCCTTATTCAGGTAACCTAGTGCTCACTGATCTAATAATTGACACAAATAAATGCAACTGGAAAATCTTCTCTGGGTTTAGTACAAATATTAGTGCAAGAAAGTGCCTCATTTTTTACTCAAAGATGACTGGAAGTGGGGTAATTGGGTCCTCTGAATGGGACATTTCTAACTACTAAAGCATTTTCTAACTACTGTTTACCTTCCTTCTAACTCGGGAGCTGATTAGAAGAGATGTGGGGGACAGGGGGTAGAGGCTGATGATACATCTACATAACAAAATATGTTTATAGCAAGAGATTCCAGTCTTTCAACATTCAAAAGAAACCAAAACAAGTTTACAGAAATCAGGGAACCTTTTTTATTTCCTCTTCCTCTTACCTCCAGCAAACAGCTCAGTCATTCCAAATGGTTTTCGCCTCAGCCCTGTTTTGTTTTTTTTTTTCACCAGAGGAGACTTTATCCAAGACACCATTTACCTCCAACCAAAGGCCTAGAGGAGCTGAGAGGGGAATTTGTCATCACCCCCAAGACAAGAGCAAAGGCCAAGGAGTCTGACGTCTGAATGGCTCAGCAGTTCTGCCTTTATCCGCTCACAACTCTAGACAAAGGAAGGAGCTCCACTCACAGCAACGAGCCATCCCTTCAGGCTACTGGGGAAAACCCTCCTGCTTAGTCCACGTCCTCCCACCCCTAAATTCTCCTGTGCTTTGTCCTAAACTTTAGTGTAAAATTTTTGTGAAGACTAGATAAGTATTATCCACGTGGTAACATGGTCTGTACAAAGGATGTAGTAGCATTCTGAGCATTTAATTAGTAATTAGGATAAGGCAAATAGAGTAAAAGTAGGGAAGAACATGGACGGAGATCTTAAGCTCTCTTTCCTCCCTCCACACATGTTTTTACAAGATACACAGACACACACACACACACACACACACACACACACACGCACAAGACACACGCACGCACGCACGCACGCCAAGACGCAGACACGCACACGCATTAATGCACACATGCACGCACACACAAACCTGAACCTTCAAGGTACTCTTTTTGAGTGGATTAAGAGAGTTCTGTACTCTGGTCCTAAGGTGATCATAGGAGGAGGTAGGTTATATTTGGATAAAGGATGACAAACAGGGGCTGGAAAGATGGCTCAGCGGTTAAGAGCACTGAATGCTCTTCCAGAGGTCCTGAGTTCAAGTCCCAGCAACAACATGGTGGCTCACAACCATATGTAATGAGATCTGATGCCCTCTTCTGGTGTGTCTGAAGAGAGGGATAGTGTACTCACATAAAACAAACAAACAAATAATTCTATTTAAAAAAAAATAGATGACAAACAGGATGAAGCCCAAAATAGATCCCAAGAGTCCAGAAGTAACCAGATCTATAGTCTACCTAGAGGTGTGTAAAGTGAAACCATCCTTGTCAACTGTCCTCTAACCATGACAGAAATCAGGGCTTACCAATGCTTTTCATGGGTGCCATACAATACAATGGAGAGCACTGACCAAATTCCTAGTAAACATTAAGAGAAAAGGTTTAACAATTTTTCTCTGATCACTTCCCTCTATGTACCACTTCTCAGACCACGTACCACAAATCTGCGTGGGCTGCTCACCATTTACCCCTTTAACCATCATGAGATGTCTGTCTTACGCTGCTCTCAGGATACCAAGGATTCGGAGATGGCCTTGATGAGCTCATGTTTGAGGAGAGTGATATTTATGATCGACCATAGTAAGACCTTTAGTAGGGATATGCATGAGGTACAGGACCACAGAAGAGGGGCAGGGAACCCAACTCAAGATGAGAGATCAGAAAGCCTCCCCAGAGGAGATGATGCTTGGGGAATTATAAATAACAAGTGAGAATCCTCCATGCTGTGGCAGGAGTTATAACTAAATGTTGGAATGGGAGCCTTCTAAAAGTACAGAGACAGAAAAGAGGGAGAGCAAAAGGAGGGAAGGGAAGAGGAACCAGGAAGAAGGGCAGGAGACAGGGAGGGGGGGGGGAGGGGGGGAGGAGGGGAGAGGAGGGGGGGGGGGAGGAGGGCACAGATAACTACTTCATGAAGGGAAACCAAGAATCAAATATGAAGCCAGAGATACACGCAAGGGCATGCCAAATTATGAATGACCAGCTTAGAAATTAGGATTGTCTCCCAAACGACTTCATATTGTGCTATAGCGTCTATCTTTTGATAACAATTTAAAAGAGAGTGAAGGTATGACGTGAGAAGCAAGAGGTACGTGATGCTGAGATGCATCCATTTCAGGTGACATTAGAAGGACTTGGTGACAGAATACATGTGGTAAGTAACATAGAAGTCAAGATAAATAACTCAATTTCTGCTTGGGCATGTTTGGGAGTGGAGGTGCGATCATGATGCCAATTGCCAAAGAAGTAAAAACAGCAAGGGGAAAAAACGAAATGTCAATAACTTCAGTTTAACTTTTGTTGCTGGACACTGACTCCAAGGCCTTGTGCATGCTAACCACATGGGTCTACCCTGAGCTATTCCCATGGTGGGCTTTAGAATCCGTGGTCACAGAGTAAATGAGGTGAAGCTATCTGCTTGGCTTGGCTGCTCTGTTTCTCCACTTGGAACTAGAGAAGAGTTTAAATTAGTCGCCCAATGAGAATGTATCTATTCCATGCAAGCTCATGAGTATGCACCAACAATGAAAAGAGAAAACTGGAGCTAGAAGATGGGAAATACCAATATGTAGGTAGAAGAGAAAAGTCCATCAGAGACATATACACATGGAAGAGTAGGCAGGGCATGTGGGAGAATGAGTTCCAGAGTGAGTAGACCTTAATACAAGGAATGGATATAAATATTATCAAAATGTGGTATAAGCATGCATGAAATTGCTAAAAAATAAATTTTTAGGAAGAAAATCACTGCTTGAAGTAGAAGCTTGCACAAATAATGTCTTTGTTAATCTTTTTTACATATACTTATTTATTGTATATATATCTGTGGGGGGCCATATGTGCATGTATGATGGCATGCATATGACAGTCAGAGGAAAACTTGTAGGTGTCAGTTCTCTCCTCTGTCACGTAAGTCCTGGGAATTGAACTTGTGTTGTTAGGCTTGGCAGTGCCAAGTCACTTCACCAACCTACAGTGGGCTGACTTCTTTCTATCATTTCTGAACATAGATGGTGAGAAAAAAGAAATAAACTTCTTGAGCATTCTTAATGAATAATAATTAATTGGATGGATTGCTTATTGTCAACACCATGATAAATTAGGGATAGAGACTAATGCATAGGTCAATTGTTTTAATTGATGAGGAGTAATTTGCTATGTATCAAATATAAAGGTCACAAAGGAAATGTATTAATTTTAGCCAGTATCTGAACATAGAGAATTAATTAGAATAGAGTATCCACAACTCTCCCACAGTAAGAGAGACACATTTATCACTTTCTTTAATGTTCTCAGTTGAAACAGTAATCAGGAAAATGCTGATAATCTTTCCATTGTCACATTTCACTCTTTCACATTTTGATCTGGTTCCTTTACATTTTTTTTAACATAGTTTCAACAAATGCTGGTGGAAGAATATCTGTACTTAATTAAGATATGTTTTTTTTAAATCCATTGTCAACATTGGTCATCTCACAGTGCCCAAAAGCAACTGAAGCAACCATGAGTGTGAGTCATGGTTACATGGGATTTCTGTGCGCAGTTCTAATGCTAGGGAAGAAACAACGTGCTGTCAAACGTATCGTGAGACACTGAAATGTAATTTTAAATTTCCAACAGCAGCATGAAAAAGGATAACTGGCTGAAATGTAACCAGCATATACAAGGTAATATTTTTACATAAAATTCTGTTGCATATTTCTAGGATATGAGACTGCAGAGGGGTTCAGTGGTTATGTCTTTCAACCTCCATAACTCCTCACCCAAAAACTGGGAAGAGTCTCTACTTTCCTTGCTTAGCTCTCAATGGACAATGACCTTAATAATGGAGGTAAAAAAAAAAAAAATTGTTCTGCATACTTCACAATTTGAGATGAGCCTGAACTGATACATGATATGATATATGGTATATGATATATGATATATGGTATATGATATATGATATATGGTAGATAGTATATGGTATTGACTATTGGATACTGACTGTAGGATGCTAAATGCTGGGTATTGACTAATGGATGACAGTTGAATGTTGACTCTTAGGTGCTGGACTGTTGAGTGCTAACTGTAGGATACTCACTGTTGGGTACTGACTGTTGGGTACTGACTACTGAGCACTGGATTATTCTGAAGTTTTTTTGCTGTTGTGATTTTTTTTTGAGGGTTTTGTTTGTTTTGGTCTTTGGACTTTCGTTTATTTGGAGTTGCATTTCATTTTAAAAGCCAGAATCTCATTTGATAGAACAGAGTGGGACCAAACATGCTATGGAGCCCAGGCTGGCCCTTAATGCGTGATTCTCCTGCCTGACTGTCTACAGTGTTCAGATAACAAGCACTGCTGCCTATGACTGCTGCTCTGTAGGCATTACTAAAGACTTTGATTTTCACTTTCCTTCATCCTCAACTGTGCTCAAATCCAGTAGAGTAATTCCTCTGCCATAAATCAGTACGCCTCCTCTTTATCAATAGAGTTTATCACTTATGCAATGCTTCTCAAATACTATTACAAAAGATTTTTTATGTCCAAAAAAAGAATGTCAATAGCAATGTTGTTATTCTTAAAAGCCAAATTAATTAAATTTAGATAATCAAACTGTCTTCTCCTTTTCTAATAAAAGATGACAATATTTTTGACATTTTAAAGCAATATATTACCTTCTCTTGAAATAAAAAATACGGTCCTAGAATCATAACATCCATTCATCCACGTGTCTCCGTCAGCCTCTTTTTCATTTCCATATTGAAGATGGAAATTCCTACTGTGCTCTCACTTTCTCTATAGAAATGCTTCTTGGGCTCTTCATTGTTATGAATAGTATCAAAATACTTTACAGATAGCTTTTGACTTTGTTTCTGTCTCCCATGTGAGGGTTCAGTACTGCATATTTCCTATGCACCCATACAACTATGTCCCACATGTACCACAACGACTCATACTGTCCTCCATGCTTCTTTCTATTCACACCCCCTCTCCACTGCACGGGCCTTTTAGCTTAGAATTCTGTCTGCCTTTCGCCTTTCCTTCCCAACCTTCCTCTGGCTAAGCTTTCCTCTTCCTCCTGACACTGCAAATATCATAACTCCCACTTTGTCACCTCTGGGCTTCCCCCACAGGTTGACCTCTACATCACAGAGAGTATAATGGGTGACAGAGATGCGGGATAGGATAGGATGGGGATGGGATAGGATGGATAGGATGGGATAGGATAGGATGGAGCTCCAAGTAAAAGTAGGGGGTTAAAAGAGAACTGGAATACTACCACCACCACCACCATCACTATCACCACCACACCACCCCACAACACCATCACCATCACCACCACCACCACCAACACCACCACCATCCCTGCCACCACCACCACACCAACACCAGCACCACCACCACCACTGGCAACGCATGCGCCGCCCGGCCACCACCACCGCCACCACCACCACTACCTACACCACCAACAAGGTTTGGCACTCTCCCCTGCCTGTCCTGGACTCTATGCCAAATCTCCAAAACCATCAGGACATAAAGTCTTAACAATTGTTATCTATGCTGTGGTAAGCTGGGGAGAAATCCTTTTGCACCCTTGAGGATACCCAAGCACTTTACCTTTCCAAAATACACAATCTTTCTCCCGCTCCTAAAAACCACAGCCATAAAGTGTCCTCCTCTTTTCTTCTCACTGGTTTACTTTCAGCAGAAATTTCCCACCATGGCGCCAAGAAGCCAGAGCCCCCACTACAGCAGAGCCCTCTGCAAAGAGAGATGTGCCTTGGTCCCTGCAGTATATATAGCCCAGAGTCCTTGGACCTCTGTCAGTAGGGTATGGAGACAATCAGATACAGGGCACATCACAGAAATAACCTCTTCTTCCTGGCTGTTCATAGTACTTCAATTAGAGGTGTTTCCGGTGACCATTTTAATAAAGGCTGTAGGTAAAACCCCTGATAGTGTGAGCTTACAAGGTCAGTTAGAGATCCCAAACACAGTTCAGCATCCGAACCAGTGACAGGTGTGGTCTGTGTTTTGGAACCTTTATATCAGGGGTAAAATGAGCACAGACAACGTTATTTCAATGCTTCCCAGCGAGGAGTTAAAAGCAAAGGCCAGCCAACAAACCTTCAAAACAAGCTTTTTCCTGCACCAGCCCTCTGCTCCAATCTCCGAGCCCCCTCGTCCTGGAACAAACTTGAAGTGGGAAATCACTTGGACTCAGAAGCAAGCGGTGTGACTCATTGGTTTATTAAAGGTGAATAAACAGGGGAAGCAAGTATCTTAATGGGAACAATGGGAAACATGAATGGTTTGTCTTTCTTGAGAGAGTTTGTCCACATTTTGGCTGCCACAGGATACCCATTGCTGGCATGGGATATTGTTTTACAGAGTGTCTTTCCCCAGTTGGCAGGACATCACATGCCTTCTGTGCTCTGGCTCTGCCAGGGAGGCCACTGCACTTACTGAGTCTCCTAGAGAGACAATAGGACCCAAAAAGAGTAAAGATAGAAAACCCTTGTTAGGCAGATTAGGGACAATTTAGCCAGAATAGGTGCAAAAATAAGAACTAACATTACAGGACCCCAGGGGGACCACCCATTCTATTAACTGTTCAGTGCTGTGTTAAATAGCAAAACAAAATTAAATGAGGATGAGGGGTTAATGGTTACCCAGTGACTGGGGAGGGAACAGAGAGAAATGGTGCAAAAAAAAAAAAAAACGGGCCGTTGGTTGATCAATTGCAGCATTTACTTGTAAAAATTGGAAATGTCTGTAGAGAATAAAGTTGTCTAATTAGGAAGATTAGTTGAAGCTGGCCCTATTTGCCCAGGCTAAAGAGAACAGACTCTATCAGGGTGATAAACCCTTTGAATGGCAAGGTCTAAAGTGCCCGCTGTTTACTCGGAGGAAGGAAACGAAGTTGTGTTGCTCACCGTGAGCCAACCGCAACGTGCCTGATGGATTTGGGACCCGTAAAGAGATGCATGTAAGTGTAGGGAAACAAGAGGTTTATCACAGGATTAGATTTAAAAGACAAAAAGTCGGGGTGGGGGAGAGACCACTGGCATCATTGTCCGCTCTTGAAACTTCAGGCCAGGGCTGTTTTGTTTGGAGAGCTGGTCTCACGTAGGAAGGAGCATAGCCCCTCAGATGTGAAACTTTTTACTCAGCACACAAGAGGAAGTCCCTCCCTGCCTCCCCTGCCAACCTCCCTTCTTTTTCAAGGGTAAGGGGTCAACTTACTTTAAATAAATTGATCATCAGGTACCAATGCGCACACCAATCTATCCACTGGAAGTTCTTTTTCTTCCAACAAAATTTTCTTCATTGTCAACTAAAAGGAACGATAAACTGTGTGTCCTTACCTGCAATTGTCAACAGTCAGTATCATAAAAAGCTTTTTAATCAAGGAATTTTATTTAAGATTAAGTAAAAAATTAATTAAGAATTAATGGGAAGCAGGTTTGAACCCATGCCTTTGTCTGTGCCTGAAATCAAATGTAAGATAAAGCCCATATTTATAAAGGGAAGAAAACAAAAGCAAATGCTGAAGGTCCAAAGACCAAATTTGCGGCATGAGATCGGGTACAAATCCTTTCCAGGATTTTCCATGAGCCAAACCTATGTTACCGAAAATGCACACGGTTCTTTTGAGCTAAATATGCTTATGACCAGTCAATACTGCTGTGAATGAACAGCACTAAAGACAACGCAGAAACACTCAGTGTTTAGGCTTTTCCTAATTAGCCCATAGGAACCAAATCGTATATTTCCCAAAGAGTTCAGTGCTTCAAAACCACTGACAGATTGATAGGTTTCTGATGACCCTCTTCTTCCAGACAACGCCTGGGTGTCAATGCTATCATTCAACATTTTCAGGTTGGTCTCTCACTTCTTGCTAATAAACAGTCCAGACGCTATGACATAAAAAACACACACACACACACACACACACACACACACATGCTCATACATAAACCATACATATACACATGCTATAAAAAAAGATACACACATAAATACAATATATTCTGTATTTTCTGTTAGGAAGTTTGTCATTTTCTAGCTCTATTTTGCTCAACTGTAAAAAACAACTTTTCTATAGAGTTAAAAAAATCTCACACTTTCCTGTGTTGATTCTTGTTGCTTGGGTCTATAATCAAGCGGAAGTCCTAATCTTGTTTCTACCACATTGCATTTATTTCAAATGGGAGATTTTCACGAGCAATGAGTCAACTTTAGACTAGGGCACTGGTAAAGTTGGGCTTGCCTACAGACACACAGACTTCAAGTCCCCATCCCAGAACATACATAAAAAGTTTTGTTACTTCCACGTTTGAAATCCCAGAGATAGGGAGGCAGAAGGAAGCAGATCCAGGTGGCTACAGCTCATTTGTCCAGAAGACTAGACTTTAAGGTGAACTTTAGGGGATGAAAACCCCTGTCTCAAAATAAATTGGATGACACCTGAGATTGTCTTCCAGGCTATACACACACACACACACACACACACACACACACACACACACACACACACACATGCACACACTCCTATACATGCATGCACATAAACAAATATTTTATCTGAAAGATAATGTATATTTTCATAGACATAAAGATGTTAGAGATGTTGGTTAGAATGTAAAATTTTATTGCCTTATTAAAATAGTTCACTCAAAAAAAAAACTAGGAAACAGAATGTTTGTACCACCATCAGTCTTACTTGCACAAGAAATATGCAAAAAGAATGAAAAAGCAAATCCATTTGTCTGCCTGCTTGCCCGCTGCCTGCTTGCCCCTGATTGCTTGCCTTTCGCTCCTCTGCTTGCTTCTTCTTGCTTGCTCATTTTGAAGCAGGGCCTTGCTATGCAGCTGTGGCTGATCTCAAGCTCTGTTTCCTGCCTCCACTCTCCATCTACTTTGCATCACAGGTGCACAACCGTGACCAGCTTGAAAGCAGGACCCTGAAGAGATATTCACCTCCTCTCTTCCTGTGGCATCTTCACACTTCCAGCAGCAAGGTGAAGGTCCTGATACATATTCAAGGTGCTACTCTGCCAGAATGAAACTGTTAACTTTCAAAGTGAGAAATCCCACATGGCACTAATATGGATGAACCTGAAAGAGATCCTCTGGGAGGACAAACCAGGTTAGAAAGCAAATAGTGGATCCTCCTACCTGAGACAGTAGGAAGACAACAGAAGGCTATGATGTCTGGCAAAGTTTCCATTCCTGGGATTAAATACCACCAAAAAGGAACTTGAGGGGAAAAGGCTTTTATCTATATCAACTATAGTTCCCTTTTTTTTTTCACCGTCCATCACCAAGAAAGTCCGGGCAGGAACTCAAGCAGGAACGGGAGGCAGGAACTAAATCAAAAGTCATAGAAGAACATCACTTACTGGCTGGCTTTATGGTGTACTCAGCCTGTTTTCACAACCATCCAGGACCACCATCAGGGAATAGCACCCTGCAGTGGGCAGTCCTTCCACCTCTGTTACTAAGAAGATACCACAGAATTGTCCACAGGAAAATTGCTTAGATATTTTCTCAAGTGAGAGTATCCAACCAACTCTGACTTTCTGTCAAGATGGCACTGTGCATCGAGGTTTGCAAGCAAGAGATGGTATATGGGGAATGATATAAAATGCCAATCGATGAAACCTCGATGATGGCTGGAGATCCACTACATGCAAAAGTGCCTCTACCGTGCAGTGAGAATATATTTCACATGGCAAATGTTCTACTGGAATAACGCAAAACAAATTGAATTTTTAAAGATGCAAGGCACTTTGAAGCAATAAAACGTCTTCAATATTGAGTTTATTAAGTTTATTGTCATTGCATCTCTATGTGTACATGGAACGTTCTGGATTACATGAAGGCTGAGAGTTTTGCCGTTACTGGAGCTGCCTATGAGTGAGATGAACTCCAGTCCCTGGAAGAGAGAATCCAAGTGCTCTTAACTACTGAACCATCTCTCCGGTCTCCAAATCTTCAGTCTTAATTGTGTGGGGTTACCATCCTGGCATTTTTTAAGAAATTAAGGCTGGAGAAAGAAATGCCAAAACTATCTCAGACAGCGGAGTAGTAAGAGCACACACCTTTAATCATGGGTAGGATCTTATATACAGTTTGGAGATAGGTCAGGTCTGACAATGGGTGCACTTCATGGTTTTTTGGCCTGGAAGCTTGGGGAATGCATATTTGGGCGTGGTCATAGCACCCATGACTGATCTGTCTTGAGCTTAGCAGCCTGTGGTCAGGTGTCTCACCTGTGGAGGAGGGGCTTGGGGCATTGCCTCATGTGACTGATCTTGTCTCAAACCTCTCTACAGGGACTGGGGTGGGGATCTGAAGCTGGAGAAGGGCCTGATCTCCTGGGATCCCTTTAGGGTGCCCAGGACTTTGACCTATCTGACCCAGGAATCAGGATATTTTTACAGTCGCTGCCCCACAGAAGTGCACTACCTTTGCATTCTTTTCCAAAGATAATCAGGGTATATCAAGATGGGGCTCTGAGCATAATCCTTAGTGTCAGATTCACAGCAAGTGGCACAGAACACAATCTGTGGCTGTTGGTAACCAGCTGGGAGAAACAAGCAAACAGACATCAGCCTTTTCCTCCCCTTTCTCCATTAGCTCTCCAGCCCTAGGAATAAAATATATGACTTTAATTAAGCAGATAAAGTGGGTGGATTACGTTTCATCACCTTCCTTTACAGTAGTAGGTGTCTTGTTACCAAAGCAATGCTGTTTTAACTCTACCCCTCAATGACGGAGGTCTTTCTGAAGTCCCTTCCCCATTCCAACCCCTGGAATACACATACTGCTGGGTCTCTGTCAGATCCCACACTTCAGGGTAATTGAGAATTCAAAATTTATTCCTTGGTAATGGGAGAAAAAAAACCCAAGCATTTTTATCCACTGCCATTATACATGGTGGCTCTCAGTGGGTCTTTGATTACAAATCATATTGGGAGTTTGATGACTTATTCAATACTTAAAGACTCTTAGTGATAGTTTAATATTGTTTTTTGAGGAAGATATACAATGTAACTGGTTTAACAACCATATTATTAAACAAATTATCCTAGTATTAGTTATTTTATTGTCATTTCATTACGGCAAAACACTGTTTAT